>NW_026019982.1:1971337-1977089 GCF_900185275.1 Solanum verrucosum | reverse complement strand
AAGATTCCACGTGCAAATTCTTAAACAAATTTAAATTGTTTGACTCTCGAAAAATGAAAAGTGCCACATAAATTGAAACTAAGAAAGTATTAGAAAGCCAAAATATAAAAAATCAAATACACAAAAAATAAAAAATAAAATAATATTATATATATATATATATATATATATTAACTATTAATTATATTTAATTTATAATTTAATTTTTCACTAACAAGATTCAGCTGAAAGAATTTAAAATATATGAATCTCCATGAATTTTAAATCTCAGCACATTAGTAGAGGCTCATTATTCTAAAGTCTATAAACTTTTACTTGGTAGTTGTGCAATTTCAGCAGGAGATCAAATAAATTTCTTAGAACCAGCCAGGTTCCATCGATTATTCTAAATATGAAGTATTTTCTTATTTTTAAAATAATTAAGTACAGTATAATTTGATAAAAATTGAACATATATATATATATGAAAATTTTCTGATTCCTCTAACAATTGCTAATAATTCCTTTTCATTAGTGGAATATCTTGTTTCTGCATCATTAAAAGTACCACTTGTGTACCTGCAAATTTCATTTAAATCGGTTTGCAATAATGCTCCCCAATGATAATCAGATGCGTCAGTTTGTAAAACTAGATTATCGCTATCTTCTGGTAATCTTAGTTTTGACAATTTTGCACATTCTTCTTTTAGACTTTTGATACACTGTGTGTGTTCTTCTGTCCATCCAAGTCTATTGGATTTTCTGATCAATTTTTGTAGTATATTCCCTTTTTTTGCTAAATTCGGAATAAATTCTCCTGCGTAATTTAAACAACCCAGAAATTTTTGGATTTCTTGTTTTGTTGTTAATTTGTCAGGAAATTCTACTATCTTTTTTGATATGTGTGATTGGAGTTCAATTCCATTTTTTGAAATAATCATTCCTAAGAATTCTATTTCATTTTTGTTTATATCAGCTTTCTTCTGACTTAAAACTATTCCATTTTTCAAACAAATTTCTGAAAATTCTTTTAGGTGTTTTAAATGTTCTTCATATGTTTTAGAACATATTAAGATATCATCTATATAGACAATTAGGAATTCCTTTTCAGAGAATATTTTATCCATTTTTCTTTGGAATATTTGTGGTGCATTCTTTAGCCCAAAAGGCATGACCAACCACTCATAATGTCCATTAGGAGTGCTAAAAGCAGTTAATTGAATAGAGTCTTCTGCCAATTTTATTTGCCAAAATCCACTTTTACAGTCAAATTTTGAGAAATATGTTTTTCCTTTTGCAAGGTTTATCAAATTATTTTTATTTGAGATAAAATATCCATCAAACAAACAATTTTTATTTAGCTCTTTATAGTTTATTACCATTCGAGCCTTACCTCTTTTTATCTCAGCATGATTTCTTACCATAAATGCTGGGCTACTGTGCGGACTTTTACTCATTCTTATTAATTTTAAGTTGAGTAATTCTTTAATTTGAATTTTAAATTCAACTTTATCGTCTTCATTGTAGAGCATGGGTTTTACTCTGATGATTATACTGGGATCTTTTAGGGTTAAAATTGTCCTTTCATGATTTTGTTTCCATTTTTCTAATGTATTTTCTCCATAAGATTTTTGTAAATTTTCTTTTATTTTTTCTAGATTAAGACATTTACATGTTATTTTTCTTAGATTATCTAAGTATTTTCTTTTAAAGTTTCCATTATCTTTTTCAAGATTATATGGATTTTGTTTTCTTGGGATTTTTATAAAATGCCCACAAGGAGTTTTTAGGCTTATCATATACAAAGTCTGATGATAATCCTGAAATTGTTGTGAAAAATCATTTCTTAATAATAAATCTGTTTTCAGTTTATCATAAGCAAATAATTTATTTATAGAAACAATTTTTTATCCTAAAATTATTTCTACCTTTTCTTTTGATTTAGAAAGTTTTTCTTTATCCCCTGTGATTCCAATCATGGAGATGTTACTTTTATTTATGTCTCAATCTTTTATTAAAAAAGATTTCGCTAGACTTGCTTCTGATCCATTGTCTATTTGACAACATGTCGTTATTTTTGTATCATAGAATGTTATTTCTATGAAGACAGATACTTTGAAATTTGTTTCTTTTGGCATTATGTTTTTGGTATGAAACAAGTTTCGCCTTTGTATAGCATCTCTATTCCATTTTTTCCAATGCTATAGTCTTCTAGTTTATTTAGAAATAAATTTCCTAAAATTAATTCTTGATCACTTTCGTGATTAGTAATATAACAAGGAACTGTTATTCTTATGGTGTCTAGTTGTATTGGTAAATCTACCATATTTTTACAACTAAAGTTATTACCTTCAAAAGTTTGATAGGTATAATGCTCACCTTCGTAAATTGATAATCCATCTATTAGGATTTCTTTTACATGGTTAGCTGTTGCTCCTGTTTGTAACAAGATTTCTTGATAATTCCATTCTGTTCCATTGAAGATTCTTCCTTTTATTTTTGTTATATTTGGAGTTTCAATTTTTAGAGTATATCTATTTGATATACTTTTCTTAATTGAATTTCTTCCATATTCTATTGAAAGTCTAGGGTTGCTAGTACTTCCTATTTCTTGCGTTTTCCAAATCGAATTTCGTATTCATCCGGAATTTGGGCTTGTTGAACTTCTGCTTCAACGATTCTTGCAATCCCTGCACATTCTTGATCTATTTCGATCATTCCTTTATTTTTATACACTTTACCATAGTTTGAATTTGTAACTGTGTATAATGCTTGGTAATATATACTCATTATATGATTACCTGGTTTGAATAGATCATTCCTCTTGATCTGAAAATGTAGACTCAATGCGTCATTAAAATCAGCATCTTTGAGTGATATACAATACTTTGGATAGTATGTAAATAGGAGTTTTGTATAGGCTAGATTTCCCTCTACTATACCGAGATTTCCTTCTCTCGCATTTATGAATCTTTCATCTGATAGATTTATTACTATCGGGCAATTGATTCCTTCTTTAAAAGTCGATTTGACTAGTATTTGGATTCCTCCTAAATGAACATAGTTCATTTTCTTTCTCTTTCTTTCAGGAATTTTCCTAAGAATTTGATCTATCATAGGTTTTGTTAACATGTTAAGTTTATGTTTTCCTGTTGTTTGGGTAATTTCTATTACCTTTTCAATTTCTTGATACTCATGATAAGAAATTTTATCTCTTGCAAACATTCTTTGCATTCTACTCAGTAGGTTATCTTCTACTTTGAGATTTAGTTTTAATCCTTGGATTTTCCTAAATGTTTCTCCATCAAAGGTTGCTTTTAAAGCATATCCTCGATGATCCTCTTCTGTTTCTAGAATTTGAACAGAATCATTTCTTTCTTTTATTTCTTTATTCATTTTTAGTCAGATTCTTCTGAACTACTAGAATATTCTTCATATATTTCATTGAAGAAATCATCACTTTCTATAGATTTTATTGATTCTAGATCTGAATCAATATCTATTCTGTCTATTTTAGAGATTTTGACTCGTTTTTTGCTACATTCATAACTTTTATGGCCTTCTTCGCCACAATTATAACACTTGCATTTATCAGCAGGTTTTGTTTTTAGAAAATCTCTTTTCTTTTTATAATATTTTTTTCTAGGTATATACTTCTGTTTTGAGAAGATTTTTCTCCTTTTCAAACCTTTTTTGAATTGTTTTCTTTTTTTGTATGGTCTATCATCACATCCCCATTGAGTAGATGCTTTTGTATCATTACAATAAATTTGTGTATTTATTCTTTTAGCTTTTCTTTGAATGTTATGAGACATACAAAGTTGACTAAGTCGATTCTTTAGAAAATTAATTCTTTGACCAAGAGTATCTCCCTTTTTATTTTCTTTTTCATATTCTTCTCTGAAGTATTTTGCCCAGAAGCCTAGTAGTTTTTGATAGTATTTTTCTAGGTATGGTAACATTTCTTTCCCACTATCAAATACTTTATAATAATATTCTTCGAATTCACAAGTGTATTCTTGAATATAACTCATTTTACAAATTTGTAATTTTTCTAATTGTTCTTTAGCAATGGTTCTTATAGTTTCTTTGTTCTCTTTTATATTTCCTTGTCCACCAAAGAACTCATTTGCTATGTATTGTTTTAAATTTGTTATACCTTCTTGTACAGAGTTTTTTAATCCCTTTAAGGTATCATTTTTAACTATATTTTCTGCATCTTCTGTTAATCCAGAAAACCAATCATTTACTTTTCCCATGAAAGTGTTTATCATGATGGTATATTTTTCTTCATCTGGTGTAGTTTCCTTTTCCCAAAAGGAAATATAGGAGCATATTTTGAGACCATAAGTCTAAGCTATTTTCTGGATCTCTTTTGCATTCAAGATCAAGAAATTGAGCTCCAATGTCTCCAGTTGGAAGCCTATTTGGCATGAATTTTGATTTGTTATTATCATGAAAATGTTTTGAAAATTCATTGTTTTTCTTTGCCTTATTAGCAAATTTCTATTATCTTGTTCTGGCTCTTGCCATTCTTGTTTCATTGAAGTAGATGCTTCAAACTTTCCTTGGGGTCCTCCTGTTTCCCCTTTGTTCATGAATATTTTTAGTTCGTCTGAAAGACTTAGATCTTCCATTGAATAGACTAATTCATCTAGTTCATTCATTATTTTGTGATTCTTTTTCTTCAGAATTAAGTTCTTCCGAATTATCTTCTACATTTGTTTTTAGATCATATAAATCTTTTTCTTTCTTTTTTTGTTTTTCAAGGAAATTTTGGATTAATATTTCATCCATGCTTCCTTTTTGATAGGTACTTGCACTTGCATGCCTTTTGTTTAGTAAGTCTTCTATATATTTTTGACTAACCTTTTTGTCAAACTTATCAGTTTTTTCTATCATGTTTGTTATTTTTCCTGAAAGATTTTCTTTTATATAATTAATTTCTATTTCTATCATTTTTAACCGTAAGGTTAATTGTTTTTGACTTTCTATTAAGTCTTTTAGAAGTTCAGAGACTTCTTTTAAACTCATTTTATTCTGAATAGTAATAATCAAAAGTATCCATCATATTAGTTTCATTATGAAAACTATATGAATTGTATATTAATTCTTGTCTGTCTTCCTCTTTTCTAATTCTAAGAGCAATTATAGAGACTATTTTTCTTTTAGATCTTCATCTAAATTTTTCATTATTTTTAGTATTGTTACTAAAGTTTCGTATTCTATATACCATAAAGGTTTTACTAGATTTCTATCTAGTATCATATTTTCTTTAGCAACTTGGCTCTGATACCATTATTTTCTTGCTGTTTATTTTAAACAGGGTAGCGGATAAATATGTAAATACTGTTTTTAAGCAGTAAATATTCTATAATTTTTTAAGATATTTAGAGCATCTTGATATTCATAAAGTTTTACTAGATTTATATATATATATATATATAATATATATATATATATATATATATATATATATATAATGTGTAATTAATTAAATTATTCTTATGTAATAAGTATTTCTTTAAAATCCAATATTATTAAAATATAAAAATATAATTAAAAAATATGTTAATTTTTTATCGTGAATTATTTAAATGACATCTGTGATAAATAAAAAATTGACTCTTTGTCTTTTTCTCAGTAAAATTTGAATTCTGTCCTTTTTTTCAGGGGTAGAGTTGAGAAAAATAAAACATAAAAAATATAAAAAATAAAAACACTGGCTTTAGAGCCCACAGTCGCCGTAAAACCACTGGTTTATCAACTTTCG